>NC_088356.1:37233068-37243068 GCF_036884655.1 Musa acuminata AAA Group | reverse complement strand
TAATGAACTTCTTCATCTAGAGTCGCTCATTTGTTGCCTCTACTATAGCAATGTACTTCACCTTTGTGGTGAGTTAGTAGTAGTATCTTGCTTGGAACTCTTCCAGCACACTACTCCTCCATTCAAGGTATACATATAGCCCGAATGCGACTTGCTATCATCAACATCGAACTGAAAACTTGAGACCGTGTAGCCTTCAACCTTCAGGCTATTATCTTCATATACTAGTAAAAGATTTTTAGTCCTTCTCAAGTACTTAAGGGTACACTTTACAACTGTAGAGTGGTGTTTGAGCTAGGTTCTCTAACCTCGCTCAACTCTATTATGCTCCCATTTTCTTCGCCAAGAATGTGTTCCTTCTCAAGGAACACTGCTATCTTGGCTACAAAGATCTTTTGGTCATTGAGATGATAGAAATAATACCCACAAGTTTCCTTGGGGTATCCCACGAACTTCCACCGCTTCGTCCTTGATTCCAACTTATCGGGGTTGTGTCTATTAACGTGGGCAGGGCATCCCCAAATTTTAACAACCTTAAGATCGAGCTTCGTCTCTTTCCATATCTCATATGATATAGACACTACCGACTTAGTTGAAACTTTGTTCAGAAGGTAAGCTGCGGTCTCTAGGGTATATCCCTAGAATGAGATGGGTAGATCAGCGAAATTCATCATGGATCATACCATGTCTAACAGCGTACGATTCCTCCTTTCAGATACACCATTGAGTTAAGGTGTATAAGGAAGTATCCATTGGGATAGAAACTCATAGTCCGTGAGGAACTGGGTAAACTCTGTACTTAAGTACTCACCTCCTCGATCTGATCGAAGAGTTTTGATACTCTTTCCAGTTTGGTTCTCCACTTCATTCTTATACTCTCTGAATTTTTTAAAGGCCTCAGACTTATAATTCATTAAGTACACATGACCATACCTTGAGAAATCATTAGTAAAGGTAATGAAGTAGGAGTAACCACCAATGGCATGAGTTGACATTGTTGAATCTCGTATTTTGATGATGAAACTCCTTGATATATGTTTATGATTTAATCTGCGTTTTGAGTGACGCAGGGTGCTTCGATTAGGATGAGACAATTAAAGCAGGAACATCATGTTGTGCCGGAGGAACATGTCAGAAGATTGGACATCGGGCCGGTGGATCGGTTGACGTATCGACAGAAGGCTTCGGGTCGTGGACTCGGGCATCGGGCCAAGAAGAGCGGGTATTGTGCCAAGGATATCGGAGTTGCGGAGTCAACTGGCCGATTGGGCAATAGGCTGCAGGAAAGGACGATGCGCCGAAGAATCGGACGAAGCGTCGAGGGACCAATGACATGCCGGACAACTTGGTTAATTGCTTAGGATTAATTGTCTCGATCGAAGTTTTTGTTTTGTGTGTGCAGGATTAACTACGATGAAAGCTAGACAAGCAACAAGAGTTGCGCCGGAGTCAAGTTCATGATCATGTTGGGAGTTCGAGAGTTGACGGAAGTTCGGACGGTCGTCGGAGGTTCTGCGAGAATAGATCCGAGAAGTCCAGAAGCTTGCCAAGCGAAGCTCGTTAGAACTCGCCAAGTGGATCGTCGCAAAGTCCAGGAGTTTGCCGGAAGTCCGCAGGAGCATCACCGAGGGTTCATCGGATGATCGACGGAAGTTCGCCGGAAACTCGCCGGAAGAAGCGATTGACGCACCGAAGCAAAGCTGCAGGAATTGTCTTAGATCTAATCGTAGTTAGCACGTTGATTAAGTTGGAAAATGGGAGGTGATCCCATTAGCTTAATCTTGGGGCAATTGGGCCCCTGAAAGACTGAAATTGGACCGAATGGAGCTAACCATTCGGACCCTGATTGCACCAGGAGGTGCAACCGCCTAGGCCAGGAGGTGGCACCGCCTGGGCTAAGCCTCCCAACGAGACTGGGTGGTGCAACCTCCCCAGCCAGGAGGTGGCACCGCCTGAGCTCAGTCTTCGAGCTAGACTGGGCGGTGCAACCTCCCTGACAGAGAGGTGGCACCGCCTGAGCTCAGTCTTCGAGCAAGACTGGGCGGTGCAACCTCCCTGACAGAGAGGTGGCACCGCCTGAGCTCGGTCTTCGAGCTCTGGCAGAGAGGTGCAACCGCCTCAGTCAAGAGGTGGCACCGCCTGGGCTCAGTCTTCGAGCTCTGCCAGGCGGTGCAACCTCTCCAGTCAGGAGGTGCAACCGCCTGATCCCGGAATTCCGGGATTTGATCGTTTTGAGCTCCAAATTTGAATTGGGTTGGGGCCTATAAATACCCCACCCATTCAGCACTGAAAAGATATAGACCTACACCGAATTCTTGATCTTTTCTGTGATTCTAAGAGCTCAAATTTGTGTAAAGTCCTAAAGTTCTCCTCTTTCTGTTCTTCAAGTCTTGAGTTGTAAAGAGAGGAGAGAAAGGTCCTGTAAGGGTTGTCTCCTGAGCCCATCAAAAGGAGTGAATCTGTAAAAGGGCAGTTGGCCTTCGCCTATTGAAGGAAGGCCTCTAGTTGACGTCGGTGACCTCGTCGGTGGAGGAAGCCAAAAGTGGAGTAGGTCAAGACTGACCGAACCACTCTAAATCTCTGGTTTACGTTTATTTTGAGCACTTTATCATCACTGCAAACCTCCTACATATCTACTGCTCTCTGCGCCTTTACGAACAAGTTTCTAAGTGCTGATCTTTCCGAATCTGCATTCAGACGTAAATCGGTGTTTTCATACATTACAGTTTACATTTACGTTTTGATTCTGCAAAACTGTCTTCTGCGCTTTTACGAACGAAGTTTCTAAGTTCAGATTCCTTTAAAACTGTTTTAGATGTAAACTACTTTTAAACGTAAAACTACGTTTAGACGTAAAACTGCGTTTAGACGCAAACTGCGTTTAGACGTAAAACTACGTTTAGACGTAAAACTGCGTTTAGACGCAAACTGCGTTTAGACGTAAAACTACGTTTAGACGTAAAACTGTGTTTAGACGTAAAACTGCGTTTAGATGCAAACTGCACTGCGCTTAGACGCAATCTGATCTTAGACGCAAACTGCGCTTAAACGCAAACTGCGCTAAACTGCACTTAGACGCAATCTGCATTTAGACGCAAACTGCATTTAGACGCAAACTGCGTAAACTGCGCTTAGACGCAAACTGTGTTTAGACATAAACTGTACTTAATCATAAGTATTCTTAGAATCGACTTTTGCATCAAAATAGTTTTTATCAAACGAACGCAGCTTTCGTTTTTAATCGCTGAAAGATTTCCGCTGCACTAATTCACCCCCCCCCCCTCTTAGTGCTCTCGATCCTAACAATTGGTATCAGAGCGGGGTATTTCTCATTTCGGATTTACACCCGAGAGAAATGGCTCTTCAAGAGGGCTTTTCTGTCTTTCGTCCACCGTTCTTTAACGGATTGGACTATACTTATTGGAAAACTCGAATGAGAGTTTTCTTGATTTCTCTAAATCTGGATTTATGGAATATCGTTGAAAACAGTTTTCAACTTCCCTCTAAACCGACGAACGAATGGTCGGATTTGGAGAAGAAGTATTTCTCTTTAAACGCAAAGGCTATGAATGCCTTATTTTGCGCTTTGGACAAAAATGAGTTCAATCGGATTTCTACGTGCGAAACAGCTTTTGACATTTGGCGAACACTTGAAATCACGCACGAGGGAACTAGTAGTGTCAAAGACTCGAAAGTTAACTTTTTATTGCATGATTTCGAGCTTTTTCGAATGCAACCAAGCGAGACTATAGGCGACATGTACACCCGTTTCACGGATGTCGTCAATAGTTTAAGAGCTCTTGGAAAATGTTTTTCGGACTTTGAACTCGTAAACAAGATTTTGCGTTCTCTTTCTAAGAAGTGGGATTCAAAAGTAACTGCAATACAAGAAGCTAAAAACCTAAACAACTTACCACTTGAAGAACTAATTGGTTCATTGATGACATATGAAATGGTGCACAATGCACATGATGAACATGTTGAACACAATTACCTTCCAAAGAACAGGAAGGATTTGGAACTCTGGACAAATGAATACCACTTGAGCGATGACTCAAGTGATGAGGACAATGATGAACAAAACAACCTTCCAAAGAACAGGAAGGATTTGGGACATAGAACATTTGAAGACCACTCGAGCATAAGCTCAAGTGATGGTGAACTTAAACTACAAATGAAACGAAAATTAAAAAGCAAAAAGAATCGAACTACTTGCTTTAAACGCAAGAAGAAGAACCAAAATTGGGATGAATCGAGCTCCTCCGAAGAAGAGAAAGTCAACAAAAGCAAGGCGGCAAACTACGCCTTAACAGCCCACAATGATGAGGTAATCGAAATCCCCCTAATTTATTTTGAAATTACTTGATGCTTTCATGATGTATTTTTCTCTTTTAGTTTAGAATTAATTTTCTTAAAAATTACATGTTAAAAAAAATTATTATGATCATACTAAGTAATTTCGAAAATGATAATATTGCATATTTTATGATAAACAAATAAAATGATCTTGATTGAAAATATGAAATCATGGTTAAGAAGTAATAATGTGCATTACGTTGATTTCCATTGTTATTTCTCGATTTTGATTAAAGATCATGTTTGATTTGAAGAAATGCATAATGATGAAATTAAATATTTCGATTAACAATTTTATGCATGAGATTTTAAGCCGATGATAAGCATGTGTTATTCTCATGAGTATATTTGAAAAACTATGGCAAAAATGTGCTCGAATGCATGAACATGTTAAGATTATTTTTCGGACATTCTTGATTCAATGTTCAAAACACTTAATTGCCATGATGATTTTACACTATAACATGTTGGAAATTATATGTTTTGGATACATAAATTTTTATGATCATGAGCATGTTTTATCTTCATAATTGAACTTGAAAATCTATAGTAAAATCTTATCCGAATGCATGAAAGTACTAATTTCATTTTCGGATTCACTTAACAATTGGTATCCTAACAATCGGATTTTCTCATACACTTTTGAAAAATATTTTTCTAAAATGGATTTGATGAAATGATTCCTGCTTATAAATTCCATCTTGAAATATGAATGATAGTGTCTTTGCTTGCAAAGATTTGTTTCACATACATATCTCCTATGATTCATGTGCAAGAAAAGAATTTATAAATCATAATACAATGAGATTTCTTATGCAAAAATAAAGTGCTTTTGTGATTTTTTGCTAAAGAGAATAATTATTAAAATCATGATCTTGATAATTATAACATGAAGCTCTTTATAAATCAAGATCGTTCAATATGCTCCCTACATTTATCAAAAAGGAGTTCTTCAAATGAAATGCAACTTGTCTTTTGATTTCATGATATTTTGTGAATTTCGAAATTAATTTTAATGACTTGATTATGAGTTTTAAGTTGACGATTTGATTTGAATAAGTTATGTCTAAATCATAATCATGATCTTGCAAAATTGAAATCACAAATAATATCTTTTGGTATTCATGAATTGATACTCACAATATGAAAGTATTGGTATTCATGACTTGATTTTGATTGAAACATTACATGCTTAAATTAATCATTCTTCTATGTTTCAAAAATTCTTTAAATGCCTTATGTGATGACTGAAAATTAATTTGCTTTATGATGAATCACGAATCATGACTTGATCTATGATATTGAAATATTTTAATCATGATTCTTGGTTATATAATTCCTTTGCCCTATTAAAAGGATTTGTTGAATGGATCATGTCCTTTTTGAACTTTCTTGATATCATGACAAGATTTTGTAATATGACCTGTATAATAATTAAAAATTTTTGGCCATTGATTACTCCCTTCTTTTCGACAAAAACAAAGGGGAGAAAGCTTTTGCTAGTTAGAACATGCAAAGAAAAGCAAGTGTAATCTTGCACATGAAGCAAGTGTTGAATTGCCATGATTGAACCTAAGAATCTTGCTATGCTTTTGTGCTTATATGTTGTGATGTAAATATAGCTTCATGTTATAAAAACTTGCATATATTTTAAAATAGCTAGAGCTACTTCTTCTTTTGTTGATGATAAAGGGGGAGAAATATATGAATTGATACTATCAGTGCCATATTTGAATTTTCATCATGTTAAGATATCAAGAACTTGCATCGTAATTCTACTTGATGATATCTTGCCATGTGATGAAATGCTACGATTTGTTGCTAAAATGATGCATGCAATACTTATGCTTTCTACGTAATGTATTGCATATGATATAAACCTTGATTAAAATTGCCTTGATTTGAATTCAAGGTTTATCTCAATTATGGAATTTTGAAATAAGAATGATTACTCACCTTTGTCATGATTTAGAAATTGACAGAAAGGGTTTTCCCTTCTTTTTGACGATGACAAAGGGGGAGAAGTATGTTGATGACATCACATGTTATGCATAAGTTTATGATGACATGTTGCTTAGATTTTTGAATCTAAGAGTTTCTATCAATAAGGCATATTGATAGGGGGAGTTTGTTTAAACTCCGGGAGTTAAGTTTAACTCCGTCATCAAGTAGTTGTCATCATCAAAAAGGGGGAGATTGTTGAATCTCGTATTTTGATGATGAAACTCCTTGATATATGTTTATGATTTAATCTGCGTTTTGAGTGACGCAGGGTGCTTCGATTAGGATGAGACAATTAAAGCAGGAACATCATGTTGTGCCGGAGGAACATGTCAGAAGATTGGACGTCGAGCCGGTGGATCGGTTGACGTATCGACAGAAGGCTTCGGGTCGTGGACTCGGGCATCGGGCCAAGAAGAGCGGGTATTGTGCCAAGGATATCGGAGTTGCGGAGTCAACTGGCCGATTGGGCAATAGGCTGCAGGAAAGGACGATGCGCCGAAGAATCGGACGAAGCGTCGAGAGACCAATGACATGCCGGACAACTTGGTTAATTGCTTAGGATTAATTGTCTCGATCGAAGTTTTTGTTTTGTGTGTGCAGGATTAACTACGATGAAAGCTAGACAAGCAGCAGGAGTTGCGCCGGAGTCAAGTTCATGATCATGTTGGGAGTTCGAGAGTTCGACGGAAGTTCGGACGGTCGTCGGAGGTTCTGCGAGAACAGATCCGAGAAGTCCAGAAGCTTGCCAAGCGAAGCTCGTCGGAACTCGCCAAGTGGATCGTCGCAAAGTCCAGGAGTTTGCCGGAAGTCCGCAGGAGCATCACCGAGGGTTCATCGGATGATCGACGGAAGTTCGTCGGAAACTCGCCGGAAGAAGCGATTGATGCACCGAAGCAAAGCTGCAGAAATTGTCTTAGATCTAATCGTAGTTAGCACGTTGATTAAGTTGGAAAATGGGAGGTGATCCCATTAGCTTAATCTTGGGGCAATTGGGCCCCTGAAAGACTGAAATTGGGCCGAATGGAGCTAACCATTCGGACCCTGATTGCACCAGGAGGTGCAACCGCCTAGGCCAGGAGGTGGCACCGCCTGGGCTAAGCCTCCCAGCGAGACTGGGTGGTGTAACCTCCCCAGCCAGGAGGTGGCACCGCCTGAGCTCAGTCTTCGAGCTAGACTAGGCGGTGCAACCTCCCTGACAAAGAGGTGGCACCGCCTGAGCTCAGTCTTCGAGAAAGACTGGGCGGTGCAACCTCCCTGACAGAGAGGTGGCACCGCCTGAGCTCGGTCTTCGAGCTCTGGCAGAGAGGTGCAACCGCCTCAGTCAAGAGGTGGCACCGCCTGGGCTCAGTCTTCGAGCTCTGCCAGGCGGTGCAACCTCTCCAGTCAGGAGGTGCAACCGCCTGATCCCGGAATTCCGGGATTTGATCGTTTTGAGCTCCAAATTTGAATTGGGTTGGGGCCAATAAATACCCCACCCATTCAGCACTGAAAAGATATAGACCTACACCGAATTCTTGATCTTTTCTGTGATTCTAAGAGCTCAAATTTGTGTAAAGTCCTAAAGTTCTCCTCTTTCTGTTCTTCAAGTCTTGAGTTGTAAAGAGAGGAGAGAAAGGTCCTGTAAGGGTTGTCTCCTGAGCCCATCAAAAGGAGTGAATCTGTAAAAGGGCAGTTGGCCTTCGCCTATTGAAGGAAGGCCTCTAGTTGACGTCGGTGACCTCGTCGGTGGAGGAAGCCAAAAGTGGAGTAGGTCAAGACTGACCGAACCACTCTAAATCTCTGGTTTGCGTTTATTTTGAGCACTTTATCATTACTGCAAACCTCCTACATAGCTACTGCTCTCTGCGCCTTTACGAACAAGTTTCTAAGTGCTGATCTTTCCGAATCTGCATTCAGACGTAAATCGGTGTTTTCATACATTACAGTTTACATTTACGTTTTGATTCTGCAAAACTATCTTCTGCGCTTTTACGAACGAAGTTTCTAAGTTCAGAATCCTTTAAAACTGTTTTAGACGTAAACTACTTTTAAACGTAAAACTACGTTTAGACGTAAAACTGCGTTTAGACGCAAACTGCGTTTAGACGTAAAACTACGTTTAGACGTAAAACTGCGTTTAGACGCAAACTGCGTTTAGACGTAAAACTACGTTTAGACGTAAAACTGTGTTTAGACATAAAACTGCGTTTAGACGCAAACTGCACTGCGCTTAGACGCAATCTGATCTTAGACGCAAACTACGCTTAAACACAAACTGCGCCAAACTGCGCTTAGACGTAATCTGCATTTAGACGCAAACTGCGTAAACTGCGCTTAGACGCAAACTGTGTTTAGACATAAATTGTACTTAATCATAAGTATTCTTAGAATCGGCTTTTGCATCAAAATAGTTTTTATCAAACGAACGCAGCTTTCGTTTTTAATCGCTGAAAGATTTCCGCTGCACTAATTCACCCCCCCCCCCTCTTAGTGCTCTCGATCCTAACAGACATGGGTTCACATACATCACTATGTATGAGTTCCAATAGTTCAGTGGCTCTTTCTCCAGTTCCACTAAATGGAGAGTTGGTCAGTTTTCCACGAAGGCAAGGCTCGCAAGTTGTATATGACTCATAGTCGAATGAATCTAGATATCTATCCTTTAAAAACTTTTGAATCATTCCATAATAGATGTGACTTAGCCTACAATGCCACAGGTATGCACTGTTCACCTCATCTCATTTCCTCTTAGACACACTTATATTCAGTATATGTGGAGTAGTGTCTAGCATAAACAAATCATTATGCAATATTCCTCTCGTGATGATCTCATCATATAATAATATTGAACAACCATTATTCTCAAAAACTAATTTATATCCACTAACTGTCAAACATTAAATAGAAATAATAATTTTGATAATAGAAGGAACAAAATAATATGCATCCAATGCAATAATAGCTCTACCGAGCAAATGTAGGGCGACCTCACCAATAGTTATTGCAGCAACATTTGTTCAATTGCCCATCTTGAGGTTCATCTCACCTCTCGCTATTCTCCTAGGCCTTGTCAGAACCTGTAATGAATTACAAATATGATAAGTACTATCAGTATCCAATACCCATGTGTTATCATAAGAGTCTGACAAATGGAGACTGATCATGAATGTACCTAAAGCTTCTCCAAGCTTCTATTTCACCCTCTCTACAAGGTACCCTTTGCAGTTCCTTTTCCAGTGCTCATCCTTTCCGTAGTGGAAGCACTGACCTTTGTCCTTTGCCGAGTCTTTCTTAGTAACCTTGTTTTACCAGGTCTGCCCTTGTCCTTCTTAAGGGACTTTTCTGCTTTCCTTTTCTTTATGGTCTCACCAGTGTAGAGAACTGATTTTTCTTTCTTAATAGTATTGTCTGCCTCCCTCAACATATTGAGGAGCTCTGGGAGAGTCATCTCAAGCTTACTCATATTAAAATTCATTATGATGAAGCACAAGATCCACACATAGGTTATCTTCTAGGACCATTCCTAGACTCGTGAGTTTCTCTATCCACTCAATCATCTTTAGGATGTGGTTCTGAACCGGTGTCCCCTCAATCATCCTAGCGTGGAAGAGGCTCTTAGATATCTCATATCGTTGAGTCCTTCCCTTTTCCTCAAACATTT